>NW_028270174.1:57156794-57159294 GCF_037043375.1 Chiloscyllium plagiosum | reverse complement strand
GGAATGACTCACTGACACACACACACCCATGTTGTGGAATGGACTCACTGCCTCACACACACACACAGCCTGGGACTGAATCTCTCTCTCTCTCTCTCTCTCTCTCTCACACACACACACACACACAGCTTGACACCAACTCGCTCACTCACACACACAGTCTGGGACTCACTCGCTCATTCACTCGAACAAACACAGCCTGGGACTCACTCGCTCACTCACACACACACACAGCCTGGGACTCACTCGCGATCACACACACATACAGCCTGGGACTGACTCACACACACAGCCTGAGACTCACTCGTTCACACACACACACACACAGCCTGGGACTCACTAGCTCACACACACAAAGCCTGGGACTGACTCACTGACTCACACACACACAGCCTGGGACTGACTCTCTGACTCACACACACACAGCCTGGGACTGACTCACACACACACAACACAGACACACACATACACACACACACACACACAGACACACACACACACAGCCAGGAACAATCTCACTCACACACACACAGCCTGGGCCTGACTCACTGACTCACACAGCCTGGGACTGACTCACACACACAAAGGCTGGGAATGATACACACACACACACTCACACAACCTGCGACTCACTCGCTCACACACACGCACACAGCCAGGGACGTCCTCACCCACTCACTCACGTAGCCTGGATCGAACTCACTCTCTCTCTCACACACACACAAAAATGGGAATGACTCGCTCAAACATACACACAGCCGGGAACTGACTCTCACACACACACAGCCTGGGACTCACTCGCTCACACACACACACAGCCAGGAACGAGCTCACACACACACACACACAGCCTGGGCCTGACTCACTTACTCACACAGCTTGGGCCTCACACACTGACTCACACAGCCTGGGACTCACTCACTGACACACGCAACCTGGGACTGACTCACACACACAGTCTATCACTGACTCACTGACTCACAGCCTGGGACTGACTCACACACACACAGCCTGGGAATGACTCACTCGCTCACACGCACACACAGTCTGGGACTCACTCACTCACACACACACACACTGCCTGGGACTGACTCACTCACACTCACACACACAGCCTGGGACTGAGTCTCACACACACACACACACACACACACAGACAGCCAGGGACTCACTCGCTCACACACACACACAGGCTGGGACTCACTCCCTGACACACTCACACACTGCCTGAGACTCACTCACTGACACACACACACACACACACACACACACAGCATGGGACCCACTGACTCACACACACACACCCTGGGACTGACTCACACACACACACACACATACAGCCTGGGACTCACTCGCTCACACACACTCACACACACACAGACAGCCAGGGACTCACTCACTCACACACATACACACAGCCTGGGACTGACTCGCTCACACACACACACAGGCTGGGACTCACTCCCTGACACACTCACACACTGCCTGAGACTCACTCACTGACACACACACACACACACACACACACACAGCCTGGGACCCACTGACTCACACACACATACAGGCTGGGAATGACACACAATCAGCCTGGGACAGACTCACTGACCCCCACACACAGTCTGGGACTGACTAACACACACATAGCCTGCGACTCACTCGCTCACCCACACACACAGCCTGGAACTGACTCACACACACACAGCCAGGGACTCACTCGTTCACACACCCACACAGCCTGGGACTCACTAGATCACAGACACACACAGCCTGGGATTGACTCACACATGCACACACACACACAGCCTGGGACTGACTGACTGACTCTCTCACACACACAGTCTGGGACTGACTCACAAACACACATCCTGGGACTCACTCGTTCACACACACACACACACACACACACAGCCTGGGACTAACTAGCTCACGCACACACGCAGCCTGGGACTCACTCGCTCAAGCACACACAGAGCATGGGACTCACTCACTCACTCGCTCAAACACACACACAGCCTGGGACTGACCCACTGACCCACACACACACACAGCCTGGGATGACTTGCTCACACACAAACACAGTCTGGGACTGACTCACTCACACACACACAGCCTGGGTCTCACTCGCTCACACACACACACAGCCTGGGCTGACTTGCTCACACACAAACACAGCCTGGGACTGACTCACTCACACACACACAGCCTGGGACTGATTCACACACACACACACACAGCCTGGGACTGACTCACTGACTCATACATATACACAGTGTGGGAATGACTCACTAACTCACGCACACCCACGTTGTGGGATGGACTCACTGCCTCACACACACACACAGCCTGGGACTGAATATCTCTCTCTCTCTCTCTCTCACACACACAGCTTGGCACCAACTCGCTCACTCACACACACAGCCTGGGACTCACTCGCTCATTCACTCTAACAAACACAGCCTGGGACTCACTCGCTCACTCACACACACAGCCTGGGACTCAC